>NC_057801.1:167181790-167191859 GCF_018294505.1 Triticum aestivum | reverse complement strand
GAAATATCAGAAGACGAGAAAGGAGCTTACCAGCATGGTGCGCTCCAGCTCCCGCGTCCGCTCCACCTCGGACTGGGCGAAGGCCTCGATCCGGTCCGCCCGCCCTTGCAGACGGCGGCTGATGGCCTCCATCACCGCCTCCTCCTGGGTCTAGGGCCCGAAGACTACACCGGCCCCATCCCATGTCGGCAGTGACCCGGCGGGCCGGCGTCCCCCTGGCATTGAGCACCAGGGCATGTTCTCCGCTGGCCGCTCCCCCCGCGGCTGGTGCCTCATCCAACGCCCTCTCCGGCGCCGCCACCGGCTCGGCAGCCGGGGTGGCCTGCGGAGCCACCACCAGCGGCGCCTCGCTCGCCGATGCCCGGGGCATCCCCTGTGGCGCCATTCATGGCGCCTCCTCCAAGACGATGTCGCCACCGCCTCCGTCGACCCCCGCCCGCTAAACCGTGGCGGTTCGCGGCAGGGTGTCGTTCTCAACGACCACGACCTCCCAGTCGAGGTCCAACACCTCCGCACGTCCTCCTTGGTTGCGCTCCCTCATCGACGACGGATCGAAGATCATCGCCGCCACCATAATCCCCTTCGGCATCTCCGGCCATGCCGGCTTGGGCCCACGTCATCGCGGCGTTGGTCCAGGCCTAGACCGATGCCGCTTCCAACTCCGCCTTGGACCTGTTCCGGTCCCGCGAGGCCAAGCCTTCGGTGTCGGCCGGGTCCTGGCCAAGATCCGGATCTGCCGGCTCCTCCTCCTCCTCGTCCCGGTCAGTGGAGCCAGACCGACTCCTCCAGAACACGGCGCCCTCGATGGACGCGGCGTCTGCCGCCGCCCTCGCCAGCGAGATCGGCGACCTGAAGTTCAAAACGAAGTAAGAAACAAGGATGGCCGCTCGGCCACTCGGATGTAAGTAAGAAAAGAACTTACCCCGACAGCACCAGAACGGCGGGTCCCGCCGGCCTCTCCTGCGCAGCGCCGCGCCTCCTCTTGGCGGCCGGCCTCGCACCCCCGGCCGGGTCCGCCGCGCGCTTCACGGCCAGGGACCGTGGCACGATGCTGTCCTTCCCGTGCGGCCGACTCGTCGCTAGCGCCCCCCACGACGACCCAACTTCTCCCGCGTGGCCACCTCCTCCGCCCAGCGCCACTGCATCAATGACCCGCGTCAGCATTGCCCGTGCAGCATCGCGCCCGGCAAATCAAGGAATATGGAAAACAAAACTTACCTGCATGGCGCCCTGCGCCCGCGTCGGCGGCCGCCTCCTCCCCTCCGCCGTGGGCCGCGAGCTCCTCCAACGCGGCCCGCACCACTTGCGACGGTGCCCGGGCATAAGGATGTCGGATAGCATTCAGAAGCACCTCCCGGGTCGCATCGGGGCGGATATGAAGATGCGCGGCAGCAAAATACGGAGACCAGGGACTCACCATGGGCACCAGATTTGCGTGACTGTACGACGGCTTGCCGAACCGCCAGTCATCCTGCAGTGCGGCCTTAGAGATGTCGTTAACCTGGCGCGCAATCTGGCCCGCCCCCAAGCGCATGACTGACATGCGGTTGGGATCCTGAAGACCGGTCATCTGACCGATGAGGCAGATGCGTCGTTACAGCGGCAGAACCCAGCGCATAATGAAGGCGGCGATGAGGTCGGTGCCGGTGAGCCCCTCCCGTGCCTTCATCTCCGACACCCGCTCACAAAGATTGAGTAGCTCCTGCGACGGGTACCTGGGGTAATAACCCAGTTCTGCTTCGCCGGTGGCGGCACGTTGATGAAGGGCGGCAAGTTGATGTGATCCATCCCGAGGTTGCGGACGTACAAGAAAGAATTCTACCATTTTTTGGCAGAATCCTCCAGCGGCATCTTGGGGCAGTCAGCGCCCGACCGCTTCGAGATGACGGCGGCCCCGTAGTCAGAAAACTGCCTGGCCTTTGGCTCCTGCTGCTTCAAGGAGAAGAAGCACACCTAGAGGTCGATCAAAGGTTCGACACCCAGGTACCCCTTGCAGAGGGTGCCGAAGCTCGAGAGCTGCACGATGGCGCCCGCGCCAAGATGATGGGGCTGGAGCCCGAAGAACTCCAGGAAGTCACGGAAGAAGGTGAAGGAAATATGCCCTAGAGGCAATAATAAAGTTATTATTTATATCCTTATTTCATGATAAATGTTTATTATTCATGCTAGAATTGTATTAACCAGAAACTTAGTACATGTGTGAATACACAGACAAACATAATGTCACTAGTATGCCTCTACTTGACTAGCTAGTTTAATCAAAGATGGTTAAGTTTCCTAGCCATAGACATGAGTTATCATTTGATTAACGGGATCACATCATTGGAGAATGATGTGATTAACTTGACACATTCTATTAGCTTAGCACTTGGTCGTTTAGTATATTGCTATTGCTTTCTTCATGACTTATACATGTTCCTATGACTATGAGATTATGCAACTCCCGTTTACCTGAGGAACACTTTGTGTGCTACCAAATGTCACAACGTAACTTGGTGATTATAAAGGTGCTCTACAGGTGTCTCCGAAGGTACTTGTTGAGTTGGCGTATTTCGAGATTAGGATTTGTCACTCCGATTGTCGGAGAGGTATCTCTGGGCCCTCTCGGTAATGCGCATCACTATAAGACTTCCAAGCAATGTGACTAATGAGTTAGTTGTGGGATGATGCATTACGAAACGAGTAAAGAGACTTGCCGGTAACGATATTGAACTAGGTATGATGATATCGATGATCAAATCTCGGGCAAGTAACATACCGATGACAAAGGGAACAACATATGTTGTTATGCGGTTTGACCGATAAAGATCTTTGTAGAATATGTAGGAGCCAATATGGGCATCCAGGTTCCGCTATTGGTTATTGACCGGAGATGTGTCACGGTCATGTCTACATAGTTCCCAAACCCGTAGGGTCCGCACGCTTAACGTTCGGTGACGATTTATATTATGAGTTATGTCTTTTGACGTACTGAAGATAGTTCGGAGTCCCGGATGAGATCGGGGACATGACAAGGAGTCTCAAAATGGTCGAGACATAAAGATCGATATATTGGACGACTATATTCGGACATCGGAAAGGTTCCAAGTGATTCGGGTGTTTATCGGAGTACCAGAGAGTTACGGGAATTTGCCGCGGAGTGTATGGGCCTTATTGGGCCTTAGTGGAATAGAGGAGGAGGAAGCCTAGGAGCCCCCCCCCCCAAGCCCAATCCAAATTGGGTGAGGGGGCTGCCCCCCTTTCCTTCTTCTCTCCCTCCTCTTTCCTACCTCTCCTACTCCAACTTGGAAGGGGCGGGGGGAATCCTAATCCCGCTGGGAGTAGGACTCCCCTATGGCGCGCCCAAGAGAGGGCTGGCCCTCCCCCTCCTCTACTCCTTTATATACGGGGGAGGGGGCACCCCATGGAGACACGAGTTGATCATTGATCTCTTAGCCGTGTGCGGTGCCCCCCTCCACCATAATCCACCTTGGTCATATCGTCGTAGTGCTTAAGCGAAGCCCTGCGTCGGTAGGTTCATCATCACTGTCATCACGCCGTCGTGCTGACGAAACTCTCCCTCGACACTCTGCTGGATCGTGAGTTCGTGGGACGTCACCGACCTGAACGTGTGCAGATTGCGGAGGTGCCGTGTTTTCGGTACTAAGATTGGTCGGATCGTGAAGACGTACGACTACATCAACCGCGTTGTCATAACGCTTCCGCTTATGGTCTACGAGAGTACGTGGACAACACTCTCCCCTCCCGTTGCTATGCATCACCATGATCTTACGTGTGCGTAGGAATTTTTTTGAATTTGCTACGTTCCCCAATAGTTGTATCAGAGCCAGGTTTATGCATAGATGTTATATGCACGAGTAGAACACAAGTGAGTTGTGGGTGATACAAGTCATACTGCTCACCAACATGTCATACTTTGGTTCGGCGGTATTGTTGGATGAAGCGGCCCGGACCGACATTACGCGTACGCTTATGCGAGACTGGTTCTACCGACATGCTTTGCACACAGGTGGCTGGCGGGTGTCTGTTTCTCCAACTTTAGTTGAATCGAGTGTGGCTACGCCCGGTCCTTGTTGAAGGTTAAAACATCACTAACTTGACGAAATATCGTTGTGGTTTGATGCGTAGGTAAGAATGGTTCTTGCTCAGCCCTTAGCAGCCACGTAAAACTTGCAACAACAAAGTAGAGGACGTCTAACTTGTTTTTGCAGGACATGTTGTGATGTGATATGGTCAAGACGTGATGAGATATAAGTTGTTGTATGAGATGATCATGTTTTGTTGAAGTTATCGGCAACTGGCAGAAGCCTTATGGTTGTCTCTTTATTGCGTAAGATGCAAGCGCCAAATAATTGCTTTAGTTTATCGCTATGTGATAGCAATAGTTGCAAGAGCAATAGTTGGCGAGACAACCATGTGACGACACATTGATATAGGTCAAGATGATGGACATCATGGTGTCATGCCGGTGACGATGGAGATCATGACTATGCTTTCGAGATGGAGATCAAATGCACAAGATGATGATGGCCATATCATGTCACATATTTTGATTGCATGTGATGTTTATCATTTATACATCTTATTTTTCTTAGTTCAGTGGTAGCATTATAAGATGATCTCTCACTAAATTTCAAGGTATAAGTGTTCTCCCTGAGTATGCACCGTTGCCAAAGTTCTTCGTGCCGAGACACCACGTGATGATCGGGTGTGATAAGCTCTACATTCAAATAAAACGGGTGTAAGACAATTTTACACACGCAGAATACTCAAGTTAAACTTGACGAGCCTAGCATATGCAGATATGGCCTCGGAACATTAAGACCTAAAGGTCAAGCGTGAATCATATAGTAGATATGATCAACATAGTGATGTTCACCATTGAAAACTACTCCATCTCACGTGATGATTGGACATGGTTTAGTTGATTTGGATCAGGTGATCACTTAGATGATTAGTGGAAGTTCTTAAGTAATATGATTAATTGAACTTTAATTTATCATGAACTTAGTCCTGGTAGTATTTTGCAAATAATGTTGTAGATCAATAGCTCGCGTTGTTGCTTCCCTATGTTTTATATGTGTTCCTAGAGAAAACTAAGTTGAAAGATGATAGTAGCAATGATGCGGATTGGAGCCGTGATCTGAGACTTATCCTCATTGCTGCACAGAAAAATTATGTCCTTTATGCACCGCTGGGTGACAGACCTATTGCAGGAGCAAACGCAGACATTATGAATGTTTCGCTAGCTCAATATGATGACTACTTGATAGTTTAGTGCACCATGCTTTACGACATAGAATCGGGATTTCAGAGACGTTTTGAACGTCATGGACCATATGAGATGTTCCAAGAGTTGAAGTTAATATTTCAAGCAAATACCCGAGCTGAGAGATATGAAGTCTCCAACAAGTTCTATAGCTAAAAGATGGAGGAGAATAGCTCAAGCAGTGAGCATGTGCTCAGATTGTCTGGGTACTACAATCACTTGAATCAAGTGGGAGTTAATCTTCCAGATAAGATAGTGATTGACAGAGTTCTCTAGTCACCATCACCAAGTTACTGGAACTTCGTGATGAACTATAGTATGCAAGGGATGATGAAAATGATTCCCGGGCTCTTCGTGATGTTGAAATCGACGAAGGTAGAAATCAAGAAAGAGCATCAAAGTGTTGATGATTTACAAGAACACTAGTTTCAAGAAAAGGGCAAAGGGAAAGAAAGGGAACTTCAAGTAGTATGGAAAGCAAGTTGTCACTTCCGTGAAGAAGCCCAAAGCTAGACTAAAGCCTAAAACTGAGTGCTTCTACTGCATAGGAAATGGTCACTGGAAGCGTAAATGCCCTGAATATTTGGTGGATAAGAAGGATGGCAAAGTGAACAAGGGTATATTTGATATACAAGTTATTGATGTGTACCTTACTAGTGTTTATAGTAGCTCCTGGGTATTTGATACTTGTTCGGTTGCTAAGATTAGTTACTCGAAACAGGAGTTATAGAATAAACAGAGACTAGTTGAGGGTGAAGTGACGATGAGTGTTGGAAGTAGTTCCAAGATTGATATAATAATCATCGCACACTCCCTATACTTTCGAGATTAGTGTTGAACCTAAATAAATGTTATTTGGTGTTTGCGTTGAGCATAAATATGATTAGATCATGTTTATTGCATTACGATTATTCATCTAAGTCAGAGAATAAATTGTTATTCTGTTTACATGAATAAAACCTTCTATGGTCATACACCCAATGTTGATGGTTTATTGAATCTTGATCATAGTGATACACATACTCATAATATTGATGCCAAAAGATGCAAAGTTGATAATGATAGTGCAACGTATTTGTGGCACTGCCGTTGTGGTCATATCGGTGTAAAGCGCATGAAGAAACTCCATAAATATGGACTTTTGGAATCACTTGATTATGAATCATTTGATGCTTGCAAACCGTGCCTTATGGGCAAGATGACTAAAACTCCGTTCTCCGGGACAATGGAACGAGCTACTAACTTGTTGGAAATAATACATACCGATGTATGCGGTCCAATGAGTGTTGATGCTCGTGGCGGGTGTCGTTATTTTCTGACATTCATAGATGATTTGAGCAGATATGAGTATATCTACTTAATGAAGCACAAGTATGAAACATTTGAAAAGTTCAAAGAATTTCAGAGTGAAGTAGAGAATCATCGTAACAAGAAAATAAAGTTTCTACAATCTGATCGTAGAGGAGAATATTTGAGTTACGAGTTTGGCCTTCATTTAGAAACAATGTGGAATAGTTTCACAGCTCACGCCACATGGAACTCGACAGCGTAATGGTGTGTCCGAACATCATAACCACACTTTATTAGATATGGTGTGATCTATGATGTATCTTACCGATTTACCACTATCGGTTATACATTAGAGACAGCTGCATTCACTTTAAATAGGGCACCATCAAAATCCGTTGAGACGACTCCTTATGAACTGTGGTTTGGCAAGAAACCAAACTTGTCATTTCTTAAAGTTTGGGATTGCGATACTTATGTGAAAAAGTTTCAACCTGATAAGCCCGAACCCAAATCAGAGAAGTGTGTCTTCATAGAATACCCGAAGGAAACTATTGGGTACACCTTCTATCACAGATCCGAAGGAAAGATATTCATTGCTAAGATGGATCCTTTCTAGAGAAGGAGTTTCTCTCAAAAGAAGTGAGTGGGAGGAAAGTAGAACTTGATGAGGTAATTGTACCTGCTCCCTTATTGGAAAGTAGTTCATCACAGAAATCAGTTCCTGTGATTCCTACACCAATTAGTGAGGAAGCTAATGATGATGATCATGAAGCTTCAGATCAAGTTGCTATCGAACCTCGTAGGTCTTCCTGAGTAAGATCCGCACCAGAGTGGTACGGTAATCCTGTTCTGGAAGTCATGTTACTAGACCATGGTGAACCTACGAACTATGAGAAAGCGATCATGAGCATAGATTCCGCAAAATGGCTTAAGGCCATGAAATCTGAGATGGGATCCATGTATGAGAACAAAGTGTGGACTTTGGTGGACTCGCCCGATGATCGGCAAGCCATTGAGAATAAATGGATCTTCAAGAGGAAGACGGACACTGATAGTAGTGTTACTATCTAGAAAGCTCGAATTATCGCAAAAAGGGTTTTTGACAAGTTCAAGGTGTTGAATACGATGAGATTTTCTCACTCGTATCGATGCTTAAGTCTGTCTGAATCATGTTAGCAATTGCCACATTTTATGAAATCTGGCAAATGGATGTCAGAACTGCATTCCTTAATGGATTTTTTAAAGAAGAGTTGTATATGATGCAACCAGAAGGTTTTGTTAATCCTAAAGGTGCTAACAAAATGTGCAAGCTCCAGTGATCCATCAATGGACTGGTGCAAGCATCTCGGAGTTGGAATATACGCTTTGATGAGTTGATCAAAGCATATGGTTTTATACAGACTTTTGGAGAAGCTTGTATTTACAAGAAAGTGAGTGGGAGCTCTGTAGCATTTCTAAAACTATATGTAGATGACATATTGTTGATTGGAAATGATATAGAAATTCTGGATAGCATAAAAGGATACTTGAATAAGAGTTTTTCAAAGAAAGACCTCGGTGAAGCTGCTTACACATTGAGCATCAAGATCTATAGAGATAGATCAAGATGCTTGATAAGATTTTTCAATGAGTACCTTGATAAGATTTTGAAGAAGTTCAAAATGGAACAGTCAAAGAAGGAGTTCTTACTTGTGTTGCAAGGTGTGAAGTTGAGTAAGACTCAAAATCTGACCATGGCAGAAAATAGAAAGAGAATGAAAAGTCATTCCCTATGACTCAGTTATAGGTTTTATAAAGTATGCTATGCTGTGTACCAGACCTATTGTATACCTTACTCTGAGTTTGGCAATGGAGTACAATTTTGATCTAGGAGTAGATCACTGGACAGCGGCCAAGAATATCCTTAGTGAGGACTAAGGAGATGTTTCTCGATTATGGAGGTGATAAAAGAAGTTCGTCGTAAAGAGTTACATCGGTGCAAGATTTTACACCGATCCAGATGACTCTAAGTCTCAATCTGGATACATATTGAAAGTGGGAGAAATTAGCTAGAGTAGCTCCGTGCAGAGCATTGTAGACATAGAATATTTGCAAAATACACACGAGTCTGAATGTGACAGACCTGTTGACTAAACTTCTCTCATGAGCAAAACATGATCATACTTTAGTACTCTTTGGGTGTTAATCACATAGCGATGTGAACTAGATTATTGACTCTAGTAAACCCTTTGGGTGTTGGTCACATGACAATTTGAACTATGGATGTTAATCACATACATATGTGAATATTGGTGTTAAATCACATGATGATGTGAACTAGATTATTGACTCTAGTGCAAGTGGGAGACTGAAGGAAATATGCCCTAGAGGCAATAATAAAGTTATTATTTATTTCCTTATTTCATGATAAATGTTTATTATTCATGCTAGAATTGTATTAATTGGAAACTTAGTACATGTGTGAATACATAGACAAACATAATGTCACTAGTATGCCTCTACTTGACTAGCTCGTTGAATCAAAGATGGTTAAGTTTCCTAGCCATAGACATGAGTTGTCATTTGATTAATGGGATCACATCATTGGAGAATGATGTGATTGACTTGACCCATTCCGTTAGCTTAGCACTTGATCGTTTAGTATATTGCTATTGCTTTCTTCATGACTTATACATGTTCCTATGACTATGAGATTATGCAACTCCCATTTACCGGAGGAACACTTTGTGTGCTACCAAACGTCACAACGTAACTGGGTGATTATAAAGGTGCTCTACAGGTGTCTCCGAAGGTACTTGTTGAGTTGGCGTATTTCGAGATTAGGATTTGTCACTCCGATTTTCGGAGAGGTATCTCTGGGCCCTCTCGGTAATGCGCATCACTATAAGCCTT
The DNA here is from genome assembly GCF_018294505.1 of Triticum aestivum. Classification (NCBI taxonomy): domain Eukaryota; kingdom Viridiplantae; phylum Streptophyta; class Magnoliopsida; order Poales; family Poaceae; genus Triticum; species Triticum aestivum. Next base: position 167,182,408 of record NC_057801.1, on the reverse strand, counting down.
GCAAGCAATGTGACTAATGAGTTAGTTGTGAGACGATGCATTACGGAACGAGTAAAGAGACTTGCCGGTAATGAGATTGAACTAGGTATGGTGATACCGACGATCGAATCTTGGGCAAGTAACATACCGATGACAAAGGGAACACCATATGTTGTTATGCGGTTTGACCGATAAAGATCTTCGTAGAATATATAGGAGCCAATATGGGCATCCAGGTTCCGCTATTGGCTATTGACCGGAGATGTGTCTTAGTTATGTCTACATAGTTCTCGAACCCGAAGGGTCCGCAAGCTTAACATTGGGTGACGATTTATATTATGAGTTATGTGTTTTGATGTACCGAAGATAGTTCAGAGTCCCAGATGAGATTGGGGACATGACGAGGAGTCTCGAAATGGTCTAGATGTAAAGATCGATATATTGGATGACTATATTCAGACATCGGAAAGGTTCCGAGTGATTCGGGTGTTTATCGGAGTACCAGAGAGTTACGGGAATCTGCCGGGGAGTGTATGGGCCTTATTGGGCCTTAGTAGAATAGAGGAGGAGGAAGCCTAGGAGCCCCCCCAAGCCCAATCCGAATTGGGTGAGGGGGCCGACCCCCTTTCCTTCGTCTCT
>NC_057801.1:167177251-167181528 GCF_018294505.1 Triticum aestivum | reverse complement strand
CTCCCCTATGGCGCGCCAAGAGAGGCCCGGCCCTCCCCCTCCTCTACTCCTTTATATACGAGGGAGGGGGCACCTCATGGACACACAAGTTGATCATTGATCTCTTAGCCGTGTGCGGTGCCCCCCTCCACCATAATCCACCTCGGTCATATCTGTTGGGGAACGTAGTAATTTCAAAAAAAAATCCTACGTACACACAAGATCATGGTGATGACATAGCAACGAGAGGGGAGAGTGTTGTCCACGTACCCTCGTAGACCGTAAGCGGAAGCGTTATGACAACGCGGTTGATGTAGTCGTACGTCTTCACGATCCGACCGATCCAAGCACCGAGCGTACGGCACCTCCGAGTTCAGCACACGTTCAGCTCGATGACGATCCCCGGGCTCCGATCTAGCAAAGCTTGGGGGATGAGTTCTGTCAGCACGACGGCGTGGTGACGATGATGATGCTCTACCGGCGCAGGGCTTCACCTAAACTCCGCAACGATATGACCGAGGTGGAATATGGTGGAGGGGGGCACCGCACACGGCTAAGGAACGATCCGTAGATCAACTTATGTATCCATGGGGTGCCCCTTTCCTCAGTATATAAAGGATGGAGGAGGAGGAGGCCGGCCAAGGCAATAGGTGCGGCCAGGATGTGGAGTCCTACTAGGACTCCAAGTCCTAGTAGGAGTCCACCAAGAGGGAAGGAAGGGAGAAGGAAGTGGAGGAGAAGGAAAGGTGGCCGGCCCCCTTTTCCCTAGTCCAATTCGGACTAGAGGGGAGGGGGGGCGCAGCAGCCCCTTGGCCCTTTCTCCTCTTCCCACTAAAGCCCATCAAGGCCCATTGCTTCTCCCGTAACTACCCGGTACTCCGAAAAATACCCGAATCACTCGGAACCTTTCCGAACTCCGAATATAGTCGTCCAATATATCAATCTTTACGTCTCGACCATTTCGAGACTCCTCGTCATGTCCCCGATCTCATCCGGGACTCCGAACTCCTTCGGTACATCAAAACTTATAAACTCATAATAGAACTATCATCGTAACGTTAAGCGTGCGGACCCTACGGGTTCGAGAACTATGTAGACATGACCTAGAACTATTCTCGGTCAATAACCAATAGCGGAACCTGGATGCCCATATTGGTTCCTACATATTCTACGAAGATCTTTATCGGTCAAACCGCATAACAACATACGTTGTTCCCTTTGTCATCGGTATGTTTACTTGCCCGAGATTTGATCGTCGGTATCCAATACCTAGTTCAATCTCGTTACCGGCAAGTCTCTTTACTCGTTCCGTAATGCATTATCCCGTAACCAACTCATTTGGTCACATTGCTTGCAAGGCTTATAAAGATGTGCATTATCGAGAGGGCCCAGAGATACCTCTCCGACAATCGGAGTGACAAAACCTAATCTCGAAATACGCCAACTCAACATGTACCTTCGGAGACACCTGTAGTACTCCTTTATAATCACCCAGTTACATTGTGACATTTGGTAGTACCCAAAGTGTTCCTCCGGTAAACAGGAGTTGCATAATTCTCATAGTTACAGGAACATGTATAAGTCATGAAGAAAGCAATAGCAACATACTAAACGATCAAGTGCTAGGCTAATGGAATGGGTCATGTCAATCACATCATCCTCCTAATGATGTGATCCCATTAATCAAATAACAACTCTTTTGTCCATGGCTAGGAAACATAACCATCTTTGATAAACGAGCTAGTCAAGTAGAGGGCATACTAGTGACACTATGTTTGTCTATGTATTCACACATGTATTATGTTTCCGGTTAATACAATTCTAGCATGAATAATAAACATTTATCATGAAATAAGGAAATAAATAATAACTTTATTATTGCCTCTAGGGCATATTTCCTTCAATATCGTCGTAGTGCTTAGGCGAAGCCCTGCGCCGGTAGCTTCTTCATCACCATCATCACGCTATCGTGCTGACGAAACTCTCCCTCGACACTCTGCTGGATCGTGAGTTTGTGGGACATCATCGAGCTGAAAGTGTGCAGATCGTGGAGGTGTCGTGTTTTCGGTACTAAGATCAGTCGGACTGTGAAGACGTATGACTACATCAACCGCGTTGTCATAACGCTTCCGCTTACGGTCTATGAGGGTACGTGGACAACACTCTCCCCTCTTGTTGCTATGCATCACTATGATCTTACGTGTGCGTAGGAATTTTTTTGAAATTACTACGTTCCCCAATAGAAGGTGCTCGTAGGAAGGCCGAGCCCGTGCTTGAAGTGCGGGAAGAAGACTACACGCTCCGTGCCCTCGGGCAGTGGTTCTCGCTCGCCCTGCGGCAGGCGCACAACAACCTCCGTCTCCCCCAGCAAGCGCCTGGTGGTGCGGAGGTAGGCATTGTCGTCGGGTGTGACGGTTGAGCCCATCCACGAGCCCGACGGCAGCGCCATCGACGGAGATGGAAGAGAAAAAGGGAGGGTGAACGGTGATGGAGCTCTGCTCGAAACGGCATGCGTCACAGCGCGGCGATCGCAGAGAGCAGAGGGAGGACGAAGAGGCAGGGGAGCGCGAGTGAGAATGATGTCCGCCACCCCCTCGCCCCAATTTATAAGCCCCGGTTCGAAATGTGGGGAAGTGGGATTATTTGCGCTCGCCCTTCCCACTTCCCCACAATAAGTGCGCATGTACACGCATAATAACTGCATGGGGAAGAGCAACCGACTTGCGGACATTGCAATAAATCCGCGCGCGTGGGACAAGGGCATGCGGCAGCGGGCCCTAGCCCGTCACACGCATGGCCTGTCAGGTCCCTCCGGCTTCCAGGCGCCATGTGGCGCCCGCGCGAACCCTAAGGGATTGCCCCAAGATTCGACGGACCCTCCGGTTTCCCGCCGCTGCCGGGATGCCACGATCCGGTTTCCGGAAACCGGCACACAGTGGGTATTGCCGGACCCGGCGGTCACAAAATTCGCTTCCTCAAGAGCGGGAAACTGTGAAGGCCCTCCCATCCGAAGACGGCGGACCTTCACAGCTTCGGGGACTACTGTCGGGGGGATGAACCCCAGGCAGGCGACGGAACTCGGATCCTTTTCAAAAACAACGGGGCCAGCATCGCCCCTCAAGCCGGCCAACGCTCGGCCGTGTCGGTCAACCCGGCCGAACTCTCCGACCCGGCCAAGCTCCTCGACTCGGCCCCAACAACCAGCTCAAGGCAGCCGAACCCAGCACACCAAGACTTTCCCAACAAGCCAGCTCCATCCTTGGCATGTTCCTCAGCCTAGCCACGAGTCAGCTCCCGTCCCGTCCAGGTCGTATGATAGGACGAGTCTCCACCTACCGATGACCGAGGCAACAGTGCCCCACCCATGCCTCTGGTCAGCCGGAGCGTGGCAACAGTGCCCCGCACCTGCTCGCTGACCAGGGCCGGTGTGGCAACAATGCCCCCGTCGTCACTACTAACGCCAGCAAGCGGCGACCTGACGGTGCACCACTGTACCCGACTCAACTCGGCCACTCCCTGACGATCGACAAGACGACGCACAGTGCCCCTAGGCAAGCAGGGCCCGCGCCTAGGGGAACCCGGCTGGTCCTAGCTCCAGGTTCCTAGACGCTGACAACCCAGCCCTACGGCCTTGTAACATTACCATTGTACCCCTGGGGGTTGGCCTATAAAATCCCCCAGGAGACCTCATGCATACGGGCAAGCACACAGGAAAATAGCCAACCGATCAGTAAAACACACACAGGAGAAGGAGCAACCTAAGCCCTGGCCAACCTTTCCTTCTTCCTCCACATAGCTCTAGGAGCAACTCTGTACTGTTACATATAAACCACACTCGGTAGGACTAGGGGTATTATCTCTCCGGAGAGCCCTGAACCTGGGTATGTCTTGCGTTCCGCGCTCGCTCATGCCAACCTCGCTTCTGGAGCCCACCAGTGCCCTCGAGCCTCCTCATCTCTTTAGCCATCCCATGACATCTATCGTGCGCCCACCACGACAAAGGGACCGCAAGGAAAAAAAGAGACGTGTGGGCGCTAGTTGTTTTGCCCACACGTAGGCGTATGGGCTGGTCCTCTTAGACACCATACAAAACGTGTGGCCAGACCCCTTAACGCCCACACGTGTGGCAGTTATCGTCGTCCTAAAAATAATCTTAATGACTTATTATCTATTTTAAAATTTAAATAGTTTTTAGAGCATAACAGCAAGCAGTTCAATAAACACTTCTTTTTGGAAAGAAAAACAAGTGATTGATCATTCCACAACATTGTATATTCATGTTTTTGTACTGGTTGTGC